>NW_028075669.1:2240002-2288028 GCF_014824575.4 Sturnira hondurensis | reverse complement strand
GGATATTATTACGTTTCATGTTGTCTTGCATTTCTCTTAAAGTCTCCTCATTTTTTCTGATTCTCTTTTCCATTATTTGGTCTGTCTGGGAGATTCTTTCTATCCTGTCTTCTGTCTCACTTATGCGATCTTCCGCCATATCGATTCTATTCTTCATACCTTCTACTGTGTTCTTCAGTTCAGAAATTGTATTCTTCATTTCCTCTTGGCCTTTACTAAGGGTTTCCATTTCCTTTTTCATGTTGGTGTAGTTTGCAGAGAGCTCACTGTAGCTCCCCTATAGTTTCTGGTAGCTCGTTGTAAGCTCTTTGAATTTCCTGATAACCAGTGCTTTGAATTCAGTATCTGATAGTTGGCTTGCCTCTATTTCATCTAACGTTCTTTCTGAGACTTCCTCCTTTTCTTTCATTTGGGGATTGTTTCTTTGTCTTCCCATTGTTTGTGTTGTTCCTCTTGTTGGCTTCAGCTTCTTAAAGTGGTCTCTTCTGGGTTCCTGGGTTTATGGTGAGAACTTCTGTGGTAAGATGTCTGTGAGATTCAGTGGTGCAGTCTCCTGCAGGTATTTTTGTGTTCTCCACTTCCACCTACTCCTCTTTTTGGCTTCCAGCTGGTCAAACCTTTTCTTCTGGTCTCCCTAGCTACAGCAGCCTGAGGGGCTATTAGTGTGGCCTTTGTCTTCTCTTGGTGAACTTAGCTGGTCTCGCCAGTGCCCTCCCAAGATCCAGAATGGCGCCGCTCTCCTGTGCCCTGCTGAGAGCAGGTTTTTCCCCAGGCTTCCCAACTCTGGCCTGGTGTGAGGGCAGGCACTCCCAGCCAGGCTTTCCTGGTCTCGCAGGCTTGGGCTTGGACCTTTCCCAGTGCTGTGGCTGCACACACTGGGCAACTCACAATTCTTCCAAGCTGGCAACCACAGCCTGACTACCTCTCAGACTGAACCCAGCTAGGTAGGGATGAATCAGGCAATTGGCTCTTCCCCAGGGTTCCTGTCAGTCTCGGGCTGAGCCCCAAGGCTGTGTGAGCGCTGGCTGGAGTCCCTGGCTGGAGTCCCCCCGGTATTGGGAATGCGCACCACTGGGAATGCACGCCACCGGGAATGCACGGGATTCCCAGACTTCCAAGCTGGTGACCACACTGGATTCTGGATGCTTCTCAGTCTGAGCCCAGCTGGGTAGGGATGGATCTGGTGATTGGCGCTTCCCCAGGGGCCCTGTAAGTCAGGCGAGCAGTGCCCCAATGCTGTGTGAGCGGCTGCTGGAGTCCCCAGCTGGAGTCCCCGGGGGGTATCCGGAATGCGCACCTCCGGGAATGCGCGACACCCAGACCTCCAAGCCAGCAACTACAGCCTGCCTTCTGGTGCTTCTCAGCCTGCAGCCGGCTAGGTAGGGAGGGAGCTGGTGACTGGTGCTCTTCCAGGGGCACTGACCATATCCCGAATCTCCCCCGAGACTGTGGGAGCGCCGGCTCAGGCTACTGGGAATGCTGGGGCTCCTCAGTTCCCCAAACTGGCAAACACAGCCTGACTCCACGGGTTATCAGAGTTCTCCGGTTTGCTTCCCAATGCCCACTCCTCTCTCTGCCACTACAGGCAAACCGATCTCTCCTGGTGTTTTCCAATCTGCACCCTGCTGGTTAGAGAGGGTGCCGGTAACTAGTTCTCTCATAGGGTTGTCCTTGTTGCCCTCCCTCGACTCTCAGAGATCAGGGCGGCCCTGTCAGGGCCCTGGCGCCGCGGGGAAGGGCCCGCAGCCTCTGTGCTGTTCCCTCGTACCTTGCGGATCTGAGGTCCGTCTCCTCTCCTCAACCTCTGGTCATTCAGTGTCCGCTATACTCTCTGGGGTCCTGCTGTCCCATATGCTGGGTCCCTGTTGGGTGTTCGCCGTGCTCCTCTGCAGAGCAGCCTGGTTTTTCCCCAGGGCATGAAGGGAAGCGAAATCCTTTGTCCTACTCCTCCGCCATCTTCCTCCGGATTCCTCTCAAGTTTCTTTTTTTTTTTTTTTGTTTCACATACCTATCCAGTTCTTCCAACACTATTTGTTGAAGAGGCTATTTGTAGTCTATTTTATGTTGCTTCCCCCTTGTCAAATATTAATTGCCCATATAGACTTGGGTTTATTTCTGGGCTCTCTGTTCTATTCCATTGGTCTATGTGCCTATTTTTATGCCAGTACCAGGCTGTTTTTAATACAGTGGCCTTATAATGCAGTTTGATATCAGGTACTGTGATCCCTCCTACTTTGTTTTTCTTTCTCAAAATTTCAGCTGCTATTCAGGGTCATTTATGGTTCCATATAAATTTTTGAAGTGTTTGTTCTATATCTGTGAAATATGCCATAGATACTTTAATAGGTATTGCATTGATTCTGTAAATTGCTTTGTGTAGTATGGACATTTTGATTATGTTAATTCTTCCAGTCCATGAACATGGTATATGTTTCCATTTGTTTCTGTCTTCCTAGATTTCTTTCTTCAGTGTTGTGTAGTTTTCTGTCTTTTACCTCCTTAGTTAGATTTATTCCTAGGAATTTTATTTTTGTTTTTGCTATATCGAGTGGGATTTTTTTTATTTCTGCTTCTTCTGTTTCGTTGTTGGTATACAAAAATGCCTTTGATTTCTGGATATTGACTTTGTAACCTGCTGTTTTGCCAAATTCATTTATTAGTTTGAGCAGTTTTGGGGGTAGAGTCTATCGGATTTTCCATGTACAGCATCATGTCATCTGCAAACAGTGACAGTTTTGTTTTCTCCTATTTGATTTGGATACCTTTTATTTCCTTTTCTTGTCTGATCGCTGTGGCTAAAACTTCCAATACTCTATTGAATAGAAGTATTGGTCTTATTCCTGATCTTATTCCTGATCTTAGTGAAAAAGCTTTTAGTTTTTGGCCATGGAGTATGATGCTGACTGTAGGTCTCTCATATATGGCCTTTATTATATTGAGGAATGCTCCCTCCATTCCTACTTTGCTGAGTGTTTTTATCATAAATGGGTGTTGTACCTTATCAAAAGCTTTTTCTGCATCTATTAATATGATCATGTGATTTTTGTCTTTGCTTCTGTTTATGTGATGTATTACATTTACTGATTTATGAATATTGAAACATCCTTGTATCCCTGGAATGAATCCCATGTGGTCATTTCTTTTAATGTATTGCTGGATGAGGTTTGGCAATATTTTGTTGAGGATTTTAGCATCTATGGTCAATAGCAATATTGGCCTAAAGTTTTCTTTGTTTGTTGTGTCTCTATCTGGTTTGGGGAATAGGATAAAGCTGGCTTCATAAAAAGAGTTGGGGAGTCTTTCCTCATTTTGGATTTTTTTGGAATGGTCTGTGAAGAATAGGGTTTAAGTCTTCCTTAAATGCTTTGTAGAATTCTTCTGTGAAACCATCTGGTCCAGGCCTTTTGTGTGTTGGGAGATTTTTTATTACTGCTTCAATTTCATTTGCTGTTATTGGTCTATTCAGGCTTTCTGCTTCTTCTTCATTGCGTTTTGGAAGATTATATTTTTCTAGACATTTGTCCATTTCACGTAGGTTTTCAAATTTCTTGGCATACAGTTCTTCATAGTAATTTCTTCCAATCCTTTGTATTTCTGTGGTATCAGTGGTTATCTCTCCTCCTTCATTTCTGATTGTGTTTATTTGGGTCCTCTCTCTTCTTATCTTGATGAGCCTGTGTAAAGGCTTGTCAATTTTGTTTTTCTTTTCACAGAACCAGCTCCTGGATTCATTGATCCTTAGAATTGTGCTTTTAGTCTCTTTGCCATTTAATTCTGTTCTGATCTTGGTTATTTCTTTTCTTCTACTTGCTCTGGGCTGTTTTTTTTTTTTTTGTTGTTGTTCCTTGAGTTCTTATAGGCATAGGGGTAGGTCGTGTGTTCAAAATGTTTCTATCTTTTTTAGGTAGGCCTGTATTGCTATGACATTCCCTCTCAGGACTGCCTTCGCTGTGTTCCATAAGTTTTGGATTGTCATGAGTTTACGTTCATTTGCTTTCAGAAAATTTTTGATTTCTTCCCTGATTTCATTCTTCACTGACTCGATGTTTAATAGCATGTCATTCAACATCCATGATATTGAGCGTTTGGGTTTTTTTTCTTTGGGGTTGGTTTCTAGTTTCAGTCCCTTGTGGTCAGAGAAAATGATTGGCATGATTTCCATTTTCTTAAATTTGTTGAGGGTTGTTTTGTGTCCTATCATGTGGTCTACCTTTGAAAATGTTCCATATGCATTTGAAAAGAATGTGTATTTAGCTTCTTTGGGATGAAGCGCTCTATATATATCAGTTAAGTCCATTTCATCTAGGGTGTTGTTAGATGCCATGATATCTTTGTTGATATTTTGTTTGGAAGATCTGTCCATTTTTGACAGTGGGGTGTTAAAATCCCCTACTATAATTGTGTTGCTGTCAATATTTTCTTGAAGTCCTCTAGGATTTTCTTTATATATTTAGGTGCTCCTGAGTTGGGTGCATATATATTTATGATGTTAATGTCTTCTTGGTGGGTTTTTCCATTGAGTATTATGAAGTGACCTTCTGGGTCTTTTTTTATGGCCCTTTTTTTGAAGACTATTTTGTCTGATTTGAGTATTGCTACCCTGGGTTTTTTTTCCAGGCTGTTTGCTTGGAAAATTTGTTTCTAGTCCTTCACTTTTAGTCTGTGATTGTCTTTTGTCCTGAGGTGGGTCTCTTGTAGGCAGCATATGTTTGAGTTATGCTTTCTTATCCATTCAGCTATTCTATATCTTTTAATTGGAACATTTAATCCATTTACATTGAGGTTGTTATTGATAAGTACTTATTCATTGTCATTTTTATACCTGTGTTTCTCTTTGTCTCTCTCTTTTCCTTCCTTTCCTTAATGCAGTCCTTTTAGTTATTCTTGCAGAGCTGATTTGGTGGAGGCATATTCTTTTAGACTTCTTTTGTCTTGGAAGCCCTGTATTTGGCCTTCTATCTTGATTGAGAGCCTTGCTGGGTAAAGTAGCCTTGGTTGTAGACCTCTGGTTCTCATTACTTGCAATATTTCTTGCCATTCTCTTCTTGCTTGGAGCGTTTCCATTGAGAAGTCAGCAGCTAACCTTATTGGGGCTCCTTTGTATGTTACTTCCTTTTTCTCCCTTGCTGCCTTTAAGATTCTCTCTTGATCTTGGAACTTTGTCATTTTAATAATGATGTGTCTTGTAGTCAGCCTCTTTGGGTTTCTCTTGATTGGAACTCTGTGTTTCCTGGATTTGTGTGAGGTTTTCTCTCATCAAATTAGCGAAGTTTTTCAGTATTACTTTTTCAAATAGAGTTTCTATCCCTTGCTCTTCTTATTCCCCTTCTTGTATCCATATTTTTTGGATATTATTTCGTTTCATATTGTCTTGCATTTCTTTTAATACCTCTTCATTCTTTCTGAGCCTCTTCTCCTCTTCTTGCTGGGAGTTTTTTTTTCTTTTTTGTATGTGTCCTCCAACTTGCTGATCTAATCTTCTGCTTCATTAATCCTGGTTTTGACTCTTTCCACTGTGTTCTTCAGTTCAAGTATTGTATTCTTCATTTCTTCTTGCCCCTTGCTGATAGTTTCTATTTCTTTTTTCATGTTGATATAGTTTTCAGTGAGTTCATTGTAATTTCCCTATAGTTTGTGGTAGCTTATTGTGAGCTCTTTGAACTCCTTGAAAACCAGTGCTTTGAATTCAATATCTGATAGTTGACTTGCCTTTATTTCATCTAGCATTCTTTCTGAGGCTTCCTCCATTCCTTTCATTTGTAGGTTGTTTCTTTCTCTTCCCTTTGTCTGTGAGACTCTTCTTTTTCACTTCAGCATCTTCAATTGATCTGTTCTGGCTCCCTGAGTTTATGGTGTGAACATCTGTGGTAGAATATCTGTGAGATTCAGTGGCATAGTCTCCTTGATCTTTCAAGGTCACTGGTCTTGGGCTGTCCTTCAAGTGGGCTCTGTGTTTGTCTTTGGGTTTTGATTTTTGTGAGATCTCTCTTTTGTAGGTCCTTCCCACAAGTTACTTAACTGATGGTCACTCTTTCCACCACCTCTTGTAATATGTTGTGCTGGTGAGAGCAGGTTGTGTTGAAGCTAGTTCTTCTGTGTGTAGAAGGTATTGGAGATTCTCTTTTGCTCTTATTCAGTTGTTTGTACTGGGTAGTTTTTCTACTATTTAGTTGTATTTTTAGATATGTTCTGGAGTGAAGTTTGTGTGTTTTCCACTCCCTCCGTCACCTTCTTCTGCTGTTATCTGTTGGTGGTTCCTTTGTTGTTGGGTTTCTTCTTCCTATGGGTGTCCAGGTGTTCACTGCTTCCACCTACTCTTTTTTTGTGATTATTTGCAGGGGAAAACAAAATTGTTTATGATAGCTGGAGAGCATTCTCTGATATTTATATTAGCAGCCAGTGGAGAAGAGATAGGAGATCCTTTTGGTATGTATAGTGATAACCATATTCTTCAACTCAGGTAGCCACTTTTTAGAAAGGATGGAAAGAACATAAGTTTCTTGTTGGGGAAGGATGGTTTGTGAGTTAGATCTAGGAAGCAGTGAGGTTGTGGGGGGTCAGATCCTGAGGTAAGGTGAGAATAAAGGGTGGTACATAGGTATAGTGTGAGAAAGAATAGAGTTAACCACTACCATATTATAGTTCAGGAAGCAACGAAGTGGGTTAAGATCTGGGAGGGGTGTTGTATGGTATTTACGATAGTATGGAACAGCTATTATTTACAATAATATTATAGCAACAATCATATGACAGAATCTATGAGATACCAAGAATAGGGATTATTGGACCTTCAGTAGTGTGCTAATGGAGCAAGGGGATGTAAATGACAGTAAATTAGCAATACACTATGAATGAGGGGACAGGAGAAACCTGTCAAATAATACAATATATCCAGCAAGGCAAAGAAGACTATACAGAAAGAGGAGGAATAGAAAGATACTATTAAAATAGAACTCATAATAATAATATAAAAATAATGAATGAAAAACTGTAATACAAATATGCAGAAACTTGTAGTTTCTCTGCTATAGCAAAGTGAAATTTGTCTCTCTGTCTGAACTGTTGAGATGCCCCCTCTTTGGGTTCAACTCTGGTCTTTTCCCAGTTCCAAGTTTTTTGTCTCACTTGTGTGCAGAAAAAAGGCAGCAGAAGGGAGGAAAAAGCAATAAGTTTGGAAAAGAAAGAAAGGAGGAAAGAGAGAAAAAAGCATTGGAAGATAAAACAATAATAAAGTTATAAAAATAAAAGATTACCTAAAACAACAACAACAACAAAAATACCTCTTGTTGGTTTCCAGCTGGCCAAACCGGTTTTTCTGGTCTCACTGGCTGCAGCAGGCTGAAGGGAGATTGAAGTGGCCTTTCTCCCGTCTTGGTGTACTCAGCCAGTCTCATGAGCACTCTCCCAAGATTCAGACCAGCACCTCTCCTCAGTGCCCCACTGAGGGAATCCAGGTCCTCTTTATAGCACTCTTTTCCCGGAAGTCATTACTGTGGGCTGGGGTGCGGGCTAACTCGCACCCAGACAGGCTTCTCTGGTCCTACAGGCTTGGGCACGAACCTTTCCCAGTGCTACAAGGGAACGCAAGGGTGACTGTCAATTCTCCCAAGCCGGAGACCACAGACTCCATGGGTGATCAAGGTCCCCTTGTTTACTTCCTCGTGCCCATTCCTCTCTCTGACACTTCAAGTAAACAGGTCTCTCCTGTGCTTTGCACACTGTGCCAGGCTGGTTAGGGAGAGAGTTGATATCCTGGCTCTCTCCCAAGGACCTTACTGCCATCCCTGGGCTCCCAAAGAGTCTGTGGCAGTCCTGTCCCAGGCCCCTGATGACTGGCCAGGCAGAGGCGGCAGCCTCAGCCTGTGGCCTCTGAGCTGGTCCCTCAGACCTTATTGACCTACAGCTGTCTCCTCATTGTCTGGTCTTTCAGTGTCCACTACAATTTCTGGACTGCTGTTTTCCTATATGCTGGGGCATTGTTGGCTATTTGCTGTGTTCCTCCGCAGATTGGCTAGGTACTTCTCCTCCCATGCAAGGCAGGAAGCGGAATCCTCTTTGTCCTACTCCGCTGCCATCTTCTCCTCTAAAAGGTCTCCTCTTAATTTAACTATTTATCATTATGTGATAATCTTCTTTTTCTCCTGTTACAATTTTGATTTAACATCTGTTTTTTAATAAAGATTTTATTTATTTATCTTTAGAGGGGAAGGGAAGGAGAGAGGGAGAGAAATATCAATGTATGGCTGCCTCTCGTGGGTCCCCTGCTGGGAACTGGCCTGCAACCCAGGCATGTACCCTGACTGGGAAGTGAACCGTGATCCTTTGGTTTGCAGGCCCGTGCTAAATCCACTGAGCTATGCCAGCCAGGGCTCGTCTCTTTTATCTTGTATAACTGTAGCTACCCTCATTGTCTTTTGGTTTCCATTTGCACATAGTATATTTTTCCATCCTTTCATGTGGATCCTATATTTCTTTTAAAGCTGAAGTGAGTCTCTGGTAGCCAACATATAGTTGGGTATTTTTTAAAAATTCTGCTTACCTACCATATGCCTTTTCACTGGAGAATGTAAGCCATTGGCATTTAAAGTAAATATTGCTAGGTAAGGGCTAACCAATGCCATTGTATAGTTTTCCCCCCACTCTTTTATACTTTGTTTCTTCTTTTCTTCCTTTCTTGCTCTCTTCCTTTGCGAATTTTTAAAATTTTGTGTAGTGGTATCTAATTCCTCTCTCTCTCTCTCTCTCTCAGGCTAATAACAACTTTAATCAATTTTATACAAGAACTCTACCTTTTTACTTCCTTATTGACATTTTATGTATTTGATGCCATTTTTCATCTTTTTATATAGTGTATTCATTAATATATTATTTTAAATATAGTTTTTGGTAACACTTTTGTCCATTAACATTTATATGAGGGTGACCCCCAAAACTGGAATTTATTTGTAAAAATTGTGTATTTTTTTCTTATACATTTAAAATTTAGTCATCTTCAAAATACTCTCCATTTGATACAATATACATATCAAGACATTTTTCCCACTGCTCTAAACAGTTTTTGAACTTGCCAATTTTGATGCCTTTTAGTGCTTCTGCTGTTTTTTGTTTCACCTCTTCCACATTAGCAAAACATTTCCCATTGAGGACATTTTTCATTCAGGGAAACAAAAATAAGTTGCTCAGGATTAGATTAGGTAAATAGCAATTGTAGGGAACAGGGGTCCTGCCATAACTGGTCAAAAATTGCTGAACACTCAGTGCAGTATTGGCAAGTGTGCTCGTAAATCACCCATCATAAAATGGGAAACTGTGTTGAAAGACTCTTAAAAGAATTCACTGAAGTTGAATGCAGCCTCTCACAACATCACCAGCTGGTACAATGATATAGAAGGTTCCTAGAACAGTGATCTAGTGGGGAAGCCTGTACTACAAGGGGCCTGCCATCCAGAAGATAGTTTTGGGTGCCCCTCCTTCATACTAGAGTTAAGGAATTAAAAACTACCAGTATTACAGTATTATAGTATTCTGAGTATGACTACAGACTTGTGTTTAATAGTATGCTTTATATCTTTTTATGTTAATACTTATTGTCTTTTCAACACTTCTTTTAAGGCAGGCCTAGTGTTGATATACTCTTTCATCTATTGTTTTTCTTGGAAATTCTTTAGCTTATCTTTATTTCTGGAGGATAATTTTGTCAGGTAATATATGTCTGGTTGAACATTTCAGCACTTTGAATATATCTTCCCAGTGTTTCTTGGCCTGCAAGGTTTCTGCCTAAAAATCCATTGATAGCCTTATGGAGGTTACATCATGGGTGAGTGATTCTTTTCTCTTGTTGCTTTTAAAATTTTCTTTTTCTTTGTTTTTAGGCTGTATTGTTATAATGTGTCTTGGAGAAGATCTTTTCAGTTGAAACACTTTGGTGACTCATGGGTTTTATGAACTTAGATGTTCATATCTCACCTCATATTTTAGAAATTCCCAGCCATTATTTCTTTAAGTCTGTGTTTTGTTCCTTTCTCTCTCTATTTGCCTTTTGAAATGTCAGTAAAGTGTATGTTGTTTAGTTACTGGTGTCTTATGACTCATGTAGGTATTCTTCATTCTTTGATTCTTTTCAAACTTTCATGCTCTAAACATTTAATTTGTTTTTGATAAATAAAAATTGAGTGTATTTTCTATACAATGTGATAGGTGTATCCATCATAAAATAACTAGCATAGTCAAACTAATTAAGAAATCAATTACCTCCCATAGTTGCCATTTGTGTATGTATGTGCATGTGTGTGCATGTATGTGGTGAGAACACTTCAGGTGTACTCCGTTAGCAAATTTTTTAGTAACAGAAAGAACAGAATGTAGAATGGTGCTTACTGGTGGTTGGTTGCAGGAAGAATAGAAGATATTGATTATAATGTATGTACTTTCAGTTATAAGATAAATAAGTTCTGGAGACATAATATGCAGTATAGTGACTATAGTTAATAATAACATTATGTTATTTATGTATTGTCGAATTCCTGCTAAAATTTCAAGTTGAGTTTATGTACTTGAGGGTGTTATGCATATTTTTGTTATATTTTTAAATTTTATTTTATGTAAGTTTATAGATCTCCTCATGTATTTTTTTTGTGCTTCTTCTCTCTCAAATTGTAATATCTCCTTTGTGCCTGGTTAGCTTTCACTGTTTGCTTGGAATTGTATTTTTAATAAACATTTAAAAAATTTAAAGTTACTTTGATATCTACGAATTGCAAAGATACTGTAGACAGTTCCTTTATACCATATGTCCTTTTTCTCACTTATTGACATCCTAAGTTAATACGATAAATCTGTCACAATTAACAAACCAATATCAACATTATTATTATTATTAACTAAGGTCCACAATTTATTCCAATGTTCTTTATTTTTATCTAATTTTCTTTTTTTCTATTATAGAACTCCATCCAGCTTACCACATTTCATTTAGTTGTCATGAATTCTTAGCCTCCTCTTGGCTATGACAACTTCTCAGACTTTCCTTATTTTTATGACCTTGACAATTTTGAGCAGTACTGGTCGGGTAATTTGTAGAATGTCCATCAATTAGGACTGGTTGAGTTATGCTATCATATGGTTTAGATGTAATTATCATAAAATGTCATATTAAATTTGAGGTCAGACATGAGTCACCAAATAGCTACTGTGTGAATGAAATCAAGTCCATTAAAGTCTTAGTACAGTTTCTCTGAGAGGGTCTAACTGTGAGTAGAGGATAACAATTCCTAATGACTACCTTCATGGTGATCAGTAACTTATTGGACATTTCTCCCTCTAAATGATACAAAGATTCACTAAAGGTGACTATTAGGTCTTCAGCTATGGTGTATTATTAGCAAAGGTGGCAGTGGAAAAGTTCACGTAATATGGCCCAAATTATATCTAGACACTTTTAAAAAATACATAAAAACTTCAGAGAACTGGAATTAAAAGAAGAGAATAAATGTTATTTAAGTGGCAGTGGTTTTGTGTTACATCTGTTTATAATAATTTTAGTGGATAGCAAGTTGAAGAAAAGTACTTTTTCAATTAGAGGAGGAATTTTGGAAGCTATGTATAGCTATATCTAAGTACATTCAGTCATTATGTTTTGGCTAAAATTGGAACCATCAATAACTGGAAAATATTCTAGTTATTTTCAAAATATTCAATATATGAGAGTCACCAAGTCCTTTATTAAATCTACAGATGATACCAACTCTTTTTTTGTTCAAGTTTGCATTTTCCAACCAATTTTGAAGTAGGACCTTTTCATTTATTATTTGGGATATTTTTATAACACTCAGTTAACACCAAGCTCTTTTAAACTTCAGCTTCTTTTAAAAGGAGATACCTACCTGAGGGGGGAAGAGCCACCTGCTAAGCTTTCAAACTTATTTATATTGAAAAAGAAATAAATAGCTTACAGTCATATGAGTGTCAGGATCAAGGCTTACTGAGGTCACTGAAATAAATGAATGCAACATTAAGTGAATGGGGAAAGAGATTTGGAGACAGCAGAGAAAATGAGCAGCTAAGCCAAAAAGGAGAAACTGCTAAATTCAGTGAAGGTAAATTGATAGTAGGTATTTCACATGTCAGAAAGAAGGCATAGCAATGGTAAGGTGATTACTGGCTGGCTTTTCAGAAAATAAATTTCTCATAAAAGAGGGTAGTGACATATGAAATTGGTGAGGGAAGTTGAAAAGGAAGAAAGTGGCAATATGGTATCAACAGAGCACTAAGTTAAAATATAGGACAACAAGAAATGACAAACTGAGTAGCAAACTACCATCTGACTGTGATGGGATCAGCCAGGGTCCCTCAAGCATTTTGCAGCTGTACCTCAGCTCATTGTGACCCTCATGAGAAATAGTGAGCCTTCCATGAAACAATGTCTTGTGGTACCTCTGATTCTTTTTCATTATGTAGGTTGTGACTAAAAAACCTCTCTTCCTAGGACAGTTCTTAACTTATCAATGATAACCAATGCTAGGTAAATGACAACTTCTATAAAAGTATAGTAGAATTTTGTGTTATGCTTACTGTAGTAAAATCAGATACAGTTTTACTAAAATTTAGATTATAGTTCTTGAACATGAAAGAGAATTCAGAGTTGCTGTGTGTCGATAGAGTATTAACTGGATTGAGTTTTTAAGCTGCAAGCTTCATGGGTTTGGAAGTATCTGGGTTCATGGATATTGGAGGAATATTGTTAAGAAGATACATTTGGTAGTGATGGCTGTTATAAGTCAGCTGGTAAACAAAGACTTGTTTCCCCATTATGTTACTACATATTTTCTATATCCTAAGCCATCAATTTTTGCACCTCACCTTTATGTCCTTATCAATCAGGAGTTAGACAACAAGGTTTATGCTTTAAAAAGCATAATTGTGGCCCTGGCTGGTGTAGCTTGGTGGATTGAGCACAGCGTAGCTTGGTGGATTGAGCACGGGCCTGCAAACCAGAGTACTGCGGTTCGATTCCCAGTCAGGGCACATGCCTGGGTTGCAGGCCAGTTCCCAGCAGGGGATGCACAAGAGGCAACCATACATTGATGTTTCTCTTCCTCTTTCCTTCCCTTCCCCTCTAAAGATAAATAAATAAAATCTTTTTAAAAAAGCATAATTGTATGAATCACCTTTATTTTATAGCACTTTGTATTTGTTAAACTATTTTCCTATGTCTTATGTAATTTGATACTCAGCATAATTTGTAGAGGAATGCTTGACAGATAATTTTTTTTGTTTGGTTATTTGATGATGTAGGCTCAGAAGAAGTTCAATGACTTGGGACTTCCAGTCAAGATGGCAGCATAGGTAAACACAGCTGACCTCTTTGGCCAAACACAACAAAATTACAACTAAACTATAGAATAACCATCATTTAAAAATGTCAGAAGTTGGCTGAATAGAAATCCTAGAACTACAGGATTAAAGAAGAAATGCCATTGAGACTGGTAGGAGGTATGGAGACACAGAATGGGCTGGTCCCATACCCATATTTGGGAAATTAATATTGAAAGGGATACTTTAGGAGTAAAGGGTCTCATTGCCACACCAGGGTCTCCTGTCCAGGGTTCAAGTACCAGTAAAATATGTCACCATAACTTCTGGCAATAAAAACCAGCAGGTTTTGAGGCTGTGAAAGACAGAAACTTCTGGAGTCCCAGGCAGTTCCTCTTAAAAGGTTCACACACAAACTTATTTGGGTTTACTCTGTCTGAGCCCCAGTGCCAGGACGGCAGATTGAAAAGCATATGAAGGAGGAAACAAAACTGTCATTGTTTGCAGATGACATGATAGTGTACATGGAAAATACTATAGACTCTACCCAAAAACTACTCGAACTAATAAATGAATTTAGCAAAACAGTGGGTGACAAAGTCAATATCCAGAAATCAAAGGCATTTTTGTATACTAACAATGAATCAGCAGAAGCAGAAATCAAGAAAAAAATCCCATTTGATATAGCAAAAACAAAAATAAAATATCTGGGAATAAACCTAACCAAGGAGGTAAAAGACCTGTATGCACAAAACTACACAACATTGAAGAAAGAAATCAAGGAAGACACAAAGAAATGGAAACATATACCGTGTTCATGGATTGGAAGAATTAACATCATCAAAATGTCCATACTACCCAAAGAAATTTACAGATTTAATGCAATACCTATTAAAGTTACAATGGCATATTTCACAGATATAGAACAAACACTTCAAAAATTTACATGGCACCATAAACGACTCCGAATAGCAGCCACAATTTTGAGAAAGAAGGACAAAGTAGGAGGGATCATAATACCTGATATCAAACTGTATTACAAGGCCACTGTAATCAAAACAGCCTGGTACTGGCATAAAAACAGGCACACAGACCAATGGAACAGAACAGAGAGCCCAGAATTAAACCTAACTATCTACAGTCAATTAATATTCAACAAAGGGGGCAATGACATAAATGGAGTAAACATTGCTTCTTCAACAAATGGTGTTGGGAGAACTGGACAGCTACGTGCAAAAAAATAAAACTTGAGCACCGACTTATATCACACACCAAAATAAATTCAAGGTGGATAAAAGACTTAATTGTAAGCTGTGACACCATTAAAGTCCTAGAGGATAACATTGGCAGGAAAATATCAGATATTTCACGCAGCAACATTTTTACTAATATATCCCCTAGAGCAAGGAATATAAAGGAAAGAATAAACAAATGGGATCTCATCAAAATAAAAAGCTTCTGCATGGCTAAGGAAAACAGCATTAAGATAAAAAGAGAACCAACTGTTTGGGAAAACATTTTTGCCAATGATACCTCAGATAATGGTCTAATTTCCAAAATATACAAAGAACTCACTCGACTCCACTCTAAGAAGACAAGCAAGCCAATTAAAAAATGGGCAAGGGACTTGAACAGACATTTCTCCAAGGAGGACATACAGAGGATCCAGAGACACATGAAAAGATGCTCAATATCGCTTGCTATCAGAGAGATGAAAATTAAAACCACAATGAGATACCACTTTACACCAGTCAGAATGGCTATCATAAACAAAGCAACAAACAACAAATGTTGGAGAGGTTGTGGGGAAACGGGGACCCTAGTTCACTGTTGGTGGGATTACAGACTGGTACAACCACTATGGAAAACGATATGGAATTTTCTAAAAAAACTAAAAATGAACATGCCTTTTGACCCAGCAATTCCATTCTTAGGAGTATATCCTAAGAACCCTGAAGCACCAATCCCAAAGAACCTATGCACCCCAATGTTCATAGCAGCACAATTTACAATAGCCAAGAGTTGGAAGCAACCTACATGCCCATCAGTAAATGAATGGATCAAAAAACTATGGTACATTTACACAATGGAATTTTATGCAGCAGAAAGAAAGAAGGAACTACTACCCTTTGCAACAGCATGGATGGAACTGGAAAGCATTATGCTGAGTGAAATAAGCCAGGCAGTGAAAGACAAATACCATATGATCTCATCTTTAACAGGAAGCTAAACAACAAAACAAACAAGCAAGCAAAATATGCCAAAGACATTGAAATTCAGAACAGGCTGACATGGACCAGAGGGGAGATGGGAGAGAATTTCAGGGGAAAAGGGCAAGGATTCACAGAAAGTAGTATAAAGGACACATGGAGAATAACTAAGGGGGGGTGGAAAAATGAGGAAGGTGGGGAGCATGAGGGGTTGGGCTGAGATGGGAGTGGGGGATGGAAAACTGTACTTGAACAATAATTAAATTTAAAAAATGATGAATAAAATTAATAATTGACTTTTAAAAAAAGAAGAACTGTAGTGTCTGGCACCAGATCAAGAGCTGGAAAGCAACTTTCTCCCAGAGAGAAGTGCTGGCAGAGGGAATTATTCCCTTTCAGGTCCCTCTTCAACAGAGCCACAGAACTGGCACCTAGGTACAATATCTGAGACTCTATAAACCTGGCTCTCAATGTTTGCCCTACCCAACTTTCAGGCCCTCCCAAGCTGTTTCTAGTGACTTTTCCATATGAATGGCTTGCCTTGACCCATGATTCAGATATTCCTAAATTCTCTCAAGCAAACAGTATCTGGCTTTAGCAAGTCCTGTATCACTCAGTAAGTTGCCCAAGTCCTGACACTAGCATCAGTCAGGCTTGGTTCACAGCTTGGCCTTTCCTGGGCACTTCCAAGCCCAGCACAAATAGCAACCACCTCCAGATTGCTTGTAGATTATGCTGTGTGACCTCAGACAGAACACAGGCAGTGGATGACCTTGGACATGCCAACAGTATTCAAGGCTCAGAGATAAGAGGAGGGTATACGCAGCCCACAAGGCAGGCACATATTGAATACACAGCTTGGGTAATAGGCAAAGTTGTTCCACTGAGTCCTACTGGACACCTACTACATTAGGCCACTTTATCAAGCATGGGATAAGTAGCATCTCTACTTAATACATACAAATAAATGTGAAGAGGTTGTCAAAAGTGAGACAAAGAAACATGGCCCAAATAAAAGAACAAAATGAAATTCTAGAAAAAGAACTAAACAAAATATAGGCAAACAATCTACTAAATTCAGGGTACAAGGCACTGGTTATAAGGATGCTCAGTAAACTTACTGAAGACCTCAGCATAAAAAAGATCCAGTCAGAAACAAAGGATACACTATTTGAAATAAAGAACAATTTACAAGGAATCAAGTAGAATGGAAGAAGCCAAGAATCAAATCAGTGATTTGAAACATAAGAAAGCAGAAAACAACCAATCAGAACACCAAAACAAATAAGCAAGCAAAATATAACCAGAGACATTGAAATTAAGAACAAACTGATAGTGACCAGAGGGGAGGGAGGAGGGGATGATAGGAAGGAATGCGGGAAGGGTTTACAGGTACATATATACAAGACACATGGAGAAAACCAAAGGGGTATAAGATCAAGGGTGAGAAGTGGCGATGGCTGGGATAGGGGGAGTGGTGGGGGAAAAAATGGAGACACTGTAATTGAACAATAACAAAAAAATGTGAAAAGGAAAATGAACAGCAAAAAGAAAAAAGAATCCAAAAAAATGAAGATAGTGTAAGGAGCCCCTGGGACAACTTCAAGCATAACAACATTCCCATCATGGAGTTGCTGGAAGAATAGAAAGACAAAGAAATTGGAAACCTATTTGAAAAAATAATGAAAGAAAACTTCCCTAACTTGGTGAAGGAAATAGACATACAACTTCAGGAAGCACAGAGTCCCAAACAAGATGAACCCAGAGAAACCCATACCAATACACAACATAATTAATATGCAAAAGGTTAAAGACAAAGAAAGAATCTTAAATGCAGCAAGAGAAAAGCAGTTAGTTACCTACAAGGGAGCTCCTATAAACTGTCAGCTGATTTCTCAAAGGAAACTTTTCAGGCTAGAGGATATTGGTGAGAACTATTAAAAGTGATAAAGACTAAGGACCTACAACCAATATTACTCTAGCCAGCAAAGCTATCATTTAGAGTTGAAGAACAGATAAAGATATTCCCAGACAAAAAAGAGCTAAAGGAGTTCATTATGACCAAACCAGTGTCATATGAAATGTTAAAGGATCTTATTTAAGAAGAAGAAGATGAAAACTATGAACAATAAAATGACAATAAATACATATCTATCAACAACTGGATCTAAAAAACAAAATAAGCTAACAAGCATAACAGAAACAGAATCATAGATACAGAAAATGTTTTGATGGTTGCCATATGGGATGGGGTCATGGGAATGGGTGAAAAAGATGAAGGGATCAAGAATCACAAATTGGTAATTACAGAATACTCATGGAGACAAAATACAGGGAATAGAGTAGCCAAAGAATATATATGCATGAACCATGGACATGGACAACAGTGTGGGAGTTGCTTGCGATCATGAGAGGTGTGCTGGGTAGAGGGCAGAAAAGGGGAAAAATTTGGACAACTGTAATATCATAATTAATAAAATATAATTTTAAAAGAGAAAAATGTTCAGTGACTTAAGCAAAGCTGTATAAGTAGTGAATGGCAGCAATTAGACTACATTCCATGTCTCCAATATCTAGTATTACAGTCTTCTTGACATAACATGTTTTCAAACTCAAATTTTAAACTCTTGCTACCTTGATTCTTCATATTACATTTATTTACTCTCATCCTCTTTCTATGTTTCCTATTGGTAAGAAAAAAGTCATAGTCTAATTTTTTAAAAGGAGCTTGGGAATCCCTTGTGAGGTGAGGTTATTATAGCTCAAAATTGAATTTATGCCTAAAACTAGAAAAAGATGGGTAAATTATACTACTCACATGCATTCTTATCCATATTTATGGGGTTTTGATCTCTTGGTCATCCTTTTCCATATTGTCTCCTTGTTGTGGTGTGTGTATGTGTATTAGACAGAAAACTGTACTTGAAGAAGAATTAAATAAAAATAAAAATAAAAAAAGAAAAGAAAGAAAGAGAAGAGGCAGACAGAGAAAGACTGACTTCTTACCTTAGGTAATTAGGAGACCTTTGATTTAATTTCTATGAGGATAATCTCTACATGTCAAACACTGTGTCAGGTCTTTTATATATAAAGAACTGTGTGACATCCTACTTGCAAGGTCCAGTGTTCATCCTAGTATTACACTGGTCTGTAGGTAACTCCTTTGAAGACTAGGCTATATTCTTTTTATTCATAATCTCTGTATGAGGTACATTTTTAGCAACTGGTCAATTTGGGATTCCTCTTCAGTTATATTTCTTTCTTTCTTTATTGTCTGAAAGCATTATTATGCAGAAAGCTGAGCCTGAGTAGGTCAAAACATATTATTTGAAGTCTGAGTATGTTTTTCTTTTTGGTTGCAGGAGAAAATGTTTTGTATAGTTTCCAAAGATATGGAACTTGATTTTGTCATTTTTCCCTGTTAAGTAACTAATGCCAGTCTTGATGGCAGATCTGAGTAGCATACCGCCTTGGAAAGTCAGGACCGAATGAAAACCCTGTGTATTTCAAAGCCTGAGTATAGCAGAGAGTAGCACTAAAAATGAGGTAGGATGGTATGGAAAACACATTTTGATTCCATACAATATTCAGTGAGTCGCCCTTAACTAGAGAAACTGTACATGCTTAGTTAGAAAAGTTATACAGACAATTTCCAAATTTAGGAGTGCTAGAATTCCTTCCCTAGATGCAAGAACTATGGTTAGTTGTAATCTGCCTATTAAGATTCTCCAATGCATCCTGATTCCATTTGAGAAAATTGTATTTTTCTAGAAATGTATTTTTTCATCCAGATTATCCAATTTGGTGGTGTATAGTTGTTCATAATATTTTCTTATAATTTTTTTTTCTTTGGTGACATTTGTTACTTCTCCTCTTTCATTTTTTATTGTATTTATTGGGGTCCTCTTTCTTTTTTTTATTGATGAATCTGTTAAATATTTGACAATTTTGTTAATCATTTCAGAGACTCAGCTCATGGTTTCATTGACCTTTTACATTATTTTAGGCTTTATTTCATTTTTTTCCCATTCTCATCCTTAATATTTCTTTTCTTTTTCTTACTTTGGTATTTTTTTGTTTTTCTTTTTCAAATTCCTTTAAGTGTAAAGTTGGATCGTTTATTTGTGGTTTTTCTTGTTTCTTGAGGTAGTCCTGTAATGTTATAAATTTCCCTCTTAGGACTGCTTTTGCTGTGTCCCATACATTATGCATTGTTGTCTTCTCATTTTTATTTGTTTCAAGATATCTTTTGGTTTCTTCCTTGATTTTATTGTTAACACATTAATGATTTAGTAACATGCTATTCAGCATCCATGTCTTTGTATGTTTTTCAGGTTTTTTTCTTGTGATTAACTTCTAGTTTCCTACCATTTTAGTCAGAGAATATTCTTTGTCTGATTACACTGTTTTAACATTTATTAAGACTTGTAATACATGGTATGTACTAGAAAATGTTTCATGTGCACTTGAAAAGAATGTACATTCTGCTGCTTTGGGATGAAACGTTCTGAAGATATCAATTAAATCCATCCAATGTGGTGTGTCATCTAAGACCACCATTTCTTTGCTAACTTTCTGTCTAGAAAGATCTAATTGATGTCAATGAGGTGTTAAAATTCACTACTGTGTCTTTATTGCTATTGATCTCTTCTTTATGTTCATCAAGATTTGCTTTACATATTTAGGTGTTCCTATGTTTGGTGCATAAATATTTACAAGGGCTATATCCCCATGTTGGATTGCTGTTTTTATAATTATATAGAGTATTTTTTGTCTCTCACTATAGCCTTTGTTTTAAAGTCTCTCTTGTCAGGTATAAGTATTGCAACCCTGGCTTTTTAAAATTTTTCATTCACCTGTAATATTTTTTCATTTCATTTTCAACTGTGTGTATTTTTGTTCTGAGGTAGTTCTTTTATAGACAGTATATGTGCTATTATCTGTTCAGAAAGTATCCAGTCATGTAATATGAAATATAGAGACATTTACTGAAGAAGATACAAGTTATAAGAAACATTGTACACAGGACAATGATGTCTCAGTCCTCTTCAAAGTACGCACCTTGGGGCATCACACAGTTCTCTCAGTCACCATCAGCTGCTTCATTGTATTTGCTTGAATTTCATCAATGGTCTAAAATCTCTTCCCTTACAAAGGTGATTTTAGTTTTGAGAAAAGCCAGAAGTCACAGGGTGCCAAATCTGGGCTGTAGGGGGTGACTAAGTCACCTGCGTGATGTGATGTTTTGCAAATAAATAAATAAATAAATAACCTCTGCACTGGATGTTATGCACGAGTGGGCATGTTATCACTATGAAGCTTCCAATCACCAGTTTCCCACAGTTGCAGCCTTATGAATTATCCAAATAGTTTCTTCAGAGGAATGTTCAAGCTTAGTGCAAAATTTGATGCAGATTCATTGCTTAGTCATTTTTAATGTGATGGCCACACAGTACACCTAGTGGCTCAGTGGTGTCTTCCACCCCCACTGACTAGCATAGTGAAGTTGTCATTGTTCACACATGCACATTCCAGTCCACTCTTGGCTGCCAGGTTACATCAATGTCATGCAAATTGTTCTCGATATATTAATAATGGCTGGACTTTTTCTGGACAGACTTCACATATATGGGTCTTGTTTTCTTATCCTTTCAGCCCCCATATGTCTTTTGATTGGAGTATTTAAGCCATTTACAATTAAGTTGATTATTAATAGGAACATATTTATAACCACTTTATTATTTTAACTATGTTTTGGTCTTCTTCTTCTTCTTCTTCTTCTTCTTCTTCTTCTTCTTCTTCTTCTTCTTCTTCTTCTTCTTCCTCTTCCTCTTCCTCCTCCTCCTCCTCCTCCCTCTTATTCTTATTCCTATTTTTTTCTCCTAGAAAGCTCTTAGCATTTCTTGTAATATTGTGATTCCACTTCTGGAAATATATCCAAAGAAACTCAAAACACCCATTTGAAAGAATATATGCATCCCTGTGTTCATTTCAGCATTATTTACAACAGATAAACAATGGAAGCAGTCCATGTGTTCATCAGTAGATGAGTAGATAAAAATAGGTGTGGTGTATTTACACAATGGAACACTACTCAGCTGTAAGAAAGAAGAAAATCTTACCCTTTGCAATAGCATGGATGGACTTGGAGGCTGGTATGTTAAATGAAATAAACCAGTCAGAGGAAGACAAGTACCCCATGATTTCACTTATATGTGGAATGTAATGAACAAAATAAACTAATAAACAAAATAGAAACAGACTTATAGAAAGAAAATGACTGACAATTGTCAGAGGGGAGGGGCTTGAGGGGCTGGGTGAAAAAGGTGAAAAAATTAAGCAAAAAAAAATCCAACCCTCATAGTTAGACAGATGCATAGTAACTACCAGAGGAGAAGGGGTTTGGGGAAAAGGTAGAAGAGGGCATGGGGGTGGTAAATGGTGATGGAAGGAGACTTGACTTGGGTTGGTGAACACACAAGTCATATCATATTGATCACAACAATATGATATACAGATGATGCATTATAGAATTGTACACCTGAAATATATATAATTTTGTTAACCAATTTTACTCCAATAAATCCAATAAAAAAGAAGTACATGCTTAGAATCTAATAAGATGAGCCAGCATAAAAATGAAGACTCTACCTTGTATGAAATATGACCATAAATAAATAATTTACTTTCATTAAAACATACTGTAGCTGATATAACCCACTGAATGTTATTGTAATTTACCTGAATTGCTTGTAGTACTATTTCTTGTTATAATGAAGTTGCCAGAGCCTCATTAATAGGTCTGATTAATCCGAATAAACAGCATTTGTGAATTTTAAAAAATCCCATAGCCTTTTTGTATGCTTATAAAATAGCACTGAAGTCTCTTTGCTAAGCATATTTTTAAAACAGCATTTTGAATGGCATCATTGGAATGAACTATAGCCTCCCAATTTGACCACTTTGAAAGGGATTCCATTTCTGTT
This sequence comes from Sturnira hondurensis, assembly GCF_014824575.4. Classification (NCBI taxonomy): domain Eukaryota; kingdom Metazoa; phylum Chordata; class Mammalia; order Chiroptera; family Phyllostomidae; genus Sturnira; species Sturnira hondurensis. The sequence goes on along the minus strand of NW_028075669.1, from coordinate 2,265,521 downwards.
TGCTCAAAATTAATCTTATTATTTTGTGGCCATACCTTATTTAGCATTCCTTCAAATGCTTACATTGTAAATGGTCTTTGTAATTCTCTTTGACTTAATCCCATTTCTCAATTTTTTCTTATATAGATAAAATGCAATTTTGCCTATGAATTTTCCTAAGTTAACCTTAACTGAATGAATAATTAATATATTTTAATTTGCATCTAAGCCAGTTTCAGAGGATGGTGATATTTTCCAACTGCTTGTCTTGAATTTCCCTATTTTCCAATATGTTCCAAGTAAGTACTGTTTTGTTAAAGGCAATAACAACTAACATGTGTTTCCTTATCTAATTAACAAAAATATTATTTTAGAACATTTATCCTTAATATAGATTGGTTTGAGAGACATGTACCATACATTGAATGTGTAGGTCTGGGGATAAAAATACAATCAGATGGATATTCTCAGTCCTAGTTGCAATGTTAGCAATTGTTCTTCTCAAACACTGTAAATTTCCCAGATAGTTATGACCGTTTTACAGTTTTAATAATTTTTAAAAGATTTTATTTATTTATCTTTAGAGGGGAAGGGAAGGAGAGAGGAAGAGAATATCAATGTATGGTTGCCTCTCGTGGGTCCCCTGCTAGGAACTGGCCTGCAACCCAGGCATGTGCCCTGACCGGGAATCGAATCGTGATCCTTTGGTTTGCAGGCCCGCGCTCAGTCCACTGAGCTACACCAGCCAGGGCTACAGTTTTAATAATTTTTATTGTAATCATATATTCACAGAAATGTATATACTAATAAAATGTTAGTTTATGGCAGGAGGCATCAATAACAGCAATGTTAAAATTTTAAATGTCAATAAGTAGAATGAAATAATAATAATAATACTGCATGTACCTTGAAATGCATTTTTACTAGAGACATAAATTGCTCTCATGTGATAAAATTCTTGTTCAGTATACCAAAAGTTTTTTGAATGACAAATTAATGTTAAAAAGAAATAGAATATTAATTATATTCACTTTTGCTCTTTCTTTCAGTGGGAATGAAGACTACAAACCCAGTAAATTATGTAGGAGAGAAAAGCTAGTGAATGAAATATCAATACCTAGTTTCTTAGGTTATCATTTAGAAAGAGAGCAATGAATAGATAAAAATAAGCAAGTTCCATTTTAAATACAAAGTGCAAGAGCTGAAAAAAGTCAATCATTGCCTATTTTGATTATACAACATTTAGGAACATTTCAACTTTCCTTTGTATAAACATTTGCTTCACAAACCAAAAGCAGTACATTATTTAGGAATTTGTAGATTGATATACTAATATTAGTTAAAGATAATTGTTATCCCTTATGAAATTATTATTATTATATACATTATGTGATAAATAAATTTCATGTTAAAATATGTTAAAGGCAATAACAACTAGCATATGTTTCTATGTGCTAGTTGAAGAACTAATATACTGATCAACACAATTTTTTTTACCAAAATATTAACTTTATTATTTCACGGAAATAACAACAATATTTTTACATATTTTCTGAATGATTTCTTTGGCCAAAAAGGGTGGAAACGGTTTTCTAGAAGAAATTTATAAAAATTGATATCACTATTTTATTTATTTATGTATTTAGTGGCTAAACTCTCTTCTGTAACTGAAATAATTTTTCTGAGATGAATGAGTCTTCATTTTCTAAACTTAAATTTTATAACAATGAATCAACCAACATCTGGATTATTTCCCTGCCTCCAAAATGAGGTAGAGTGGGCCTGGACAACTAATTCTCTGGACAGAATGTACAGATGATGCCTTTTTACTCAGAGGGGAGAGCTGAGAAGTATTGATATCTGTGAAATCATAAAATAGTTGGAAAAAGGAATCAGGCAATGTTTTGTGACTCTTGAAACCTTAGGCCTCAGTGGGCCTTTTTTGAGTCTCATAGGGTCATTTTACGATAAATGGAAGGCAAAATTTTTTCACAACGTAGGGCTCAAACTTATGGAACTCACTCATTACCTCATAGATGAGTAAGTCAGGAAACATATTCTCAGAAGTGACTTAGATAAACATCTCAATGATAGATCTACAGTAAAAAACAAAAAAAACCAAGAATGTTTCTACCATTAATTTGTATCAATTTGTAAAATACTTTGCCATTGCATTATTAAGTCACTTAAATTTACTGTAATTGTGGATTAATTTAGATTAACTTTATGATACAGTTTTTATTTTAAGTTTTCTATTTGTCTATTTTAAGTTTTCTATTGTCTATTTTAAGTTTTCTATTTGTCTATTTTTTCTATTCTTTTATTTTCACATTCATTTTTTAAATCTTCTTGTTGATTGACAGAGCTTCTTTAAAAAGTACATTTTGTTCCTTCTACTTGTTTGGTGATTATACACTGTAGTTCTCCCATATTAGTGGCTTGTCTTAAATTTTTTTCGTGTGTATTAATCAAATTCTAAACATAGTGTTTTAAACCACCACCAAACAATAAAGATTTTACAGCACTTGAACTCCAATGACCCTCTCCAATCTTATCTACTGTTGTTATCAACTATTTATTTTGTAGCCCCCATAATTAGTAATTATTATTATTTTTACTGTCTATTCTGTAAACTTGCACCCCCTTGTTTACTAGTTTACATACTTAACATTCTTTCTTGCGTACTTCTGGACTAATTTGCTTTATTATTGAAGAACATCTTCCAGACTTTGGTTTAGTGGGGATTTGTTAGTGGTAGACATAATTTTTCATTGAGATTTTATTGCAATTTTTTTTCTTTTCTCTTTTTTTTAATCAATGTATGGTTGCCTCTCGTTTGTCCCTGCTGGGAACTGGCCTGCAACCCAGGCATGTGCCCTGACTGGGAATCAAACTGTGATCTTTTGTTTCTCAGGCCTGCGATCAATCCACTGAGCTATTGGGCATTATTGCAATTTTTTAAAGATAGTTTTGAGCCTGGGCTGATGTGGCTCAGTGGATTGAGCACTGTCCTGTGAACCAAAGGGTCATCAGTTCCCTTCCCAAGGCATGTCCCCTGATTGGCCAGGTCGCCAGTAGGGGATCCCCAGTAGGGGGCACATGAGAAGCAACCACACATTTTTTCTCTCCCTTCCCCTCTTTCTAAGAAATAAAATACATAAAATCTTTTTTAAAACATAGTTTTTATACCTATACAATTCTAGATTGATTTATTTCCCTCAGTAATTTGAAGATACTGTTTTACAGACTTCTGGGGTCATTGTTCTGGTGGAGAATCCTATTCTCAGTACAAATGTCTTTGTTAGTTGCCCATCTCTTCTCTGTGGCTGCATTTAAGATCATTTTCTATCTTTGCTGTTTTATAGTTTCATCACAATGTGTCTAAGTATGCTTGGGATATGCTATACTTCCCAAAGCAGAGATTGTATGTCTTTAATTCTCAAATTTCTCAGCCATTGTTTCTTTGAATATGACTTCCACCATTTTGTTAATTCTATCTAGAACTTCAGTTATGTATATGTAAAGTTTTTTCATTATTATCTCTGAATTTCTGTTTTATGTTTTTCATATTTTGTGTCTCTACTCAGGGTGTTTATTTCTGTTTAATCATTCAGTCCACTTATTATCTTCAGTTTTGCCTAATCTTTTTAACCCATCCAAGTGATTTTTAATTTCAATCACACTTTAGTTCTACAGTCTATTATGGTTCTTTTCAAATATGTCTGTTTTTATCTCGTTTAATAGAATTTTGATATTTGAAGTATTTGAGTGTCTAAATAAGCATTTGCTTGTTTCTGCTAATTCTAGGAATGGTTTTGTTCTGGCTGACTTAATTTTGTGTGAATTTTGAGGGTCCAAATTAATGATGCTTTCCTCCAGAGGGGATTTGTGAGTGCTTCTTCCAGGTGCCAAGAGTTGTTATCAATCCAAGATCTCTTTAACTTCTTGGTTTTGGGCATCCTGAGAATGATATAAATATAAACCTCAAACATAAAGTGAGTGAAACACTATTATTACCAATCTCAGGAGATATTATTTATTCAATGGAGCTATAACAAAGAGAGAGGTTTTTTTTCTCCTAGGCTTTCGTTGCTATCAGGTAGATTTTTTTAAGTATACAGTAAGGTGTCGTCTCCCTCTGGTCTCCAGCAGGTATACCAGTTTGGGCAACCAATTTACTCTTTCTCAGGCCCAAGGCTTAATCTCCATTACCTAATGCATATGTTAATTCCCAAATATGGGTTTCCAATATCTGCATAGTCCCTAATCCAGCTGTGGTCTGCTTTCACCTACAACTCTGCTCTCTCTCTCACTTGGTTTCTTCCTCTTCCTCCTTCCCTCTCTCCTCTACCCCTTAGGGATTTACCTTATTTTTCAGAAGCCCAGAAATTCACTTAAAATTATATTTGTTTTAGTTTATCCACAATGTAGATGTTTTGAAAAAGAACTTTTAAGATTATTCATTTTCTTCCATACTAATGGACATGGAGTCTACTCTTGTGTCTACTGGGTATTTAATAAATATTTAAATATATGTCATATATTCAATAAATATTTATTGAATAAAATATGATGTCAGGAAAGATGAAAAATTATCTTCTGAAATGGCCTTTAGAGCTCAGTACCAGAATCCTGTAGTAAATTTACCCAGGGTGTAAAGTCTAATTTTTTTAAGTAGTTTACCTGGAATGCTTACTTTTATATGTATATCTTCCTCATTACTATAGGTTTACCAAGAAATGTTGTGTACATTTTTAAAATGTACACATTTTTCTGTATATATAAGAAATAGAATATAGGTTTATCTGGAGTTGATTAAGTATGGTGTCAAACCCACACTCCCCTAACTATAAAATATAACATTTTAAAATTTTATTTTTACATCACCATTTATCCCCCTATACCTCTTTCACCTACACCCACCCACCAGCAGTCACCACACTGTTGTCTGTGTCCATGAGTTCTCTCTCTTTTTTTATTTTTTCTTTTTTCTCCAATCCCTTCATTGCCCCTCCAAACCTCCTGCCCAAGCTGTCAGCCAATTATCTATGAGTCTGTCTTTATTTGCTTGTTAGTTCAGTTTGGAGTTGAATAAATAGGAAAAACCTCACTCCCCCCACCTTTAAAATATGACTTTTTAAAAATCATGTATCTTTTTATTCTTCACAATTTTTACTTTTTGCTTAGTTCTGCAAGAAAAGTGACCAAGTAAAAGGAACCTCATATCAGCAGCAAGAAATAAGTTTGAAAACTAAAGACATGATAACCAGAAACATGTATGTCTTTGTTTTAGAGCCTGTGAAAACAGGCCAGGGTTCTTTGAGAAAACATGAACTATACTTTGTACCAGGTATAGCGATGCATGAATATTTTGGCATTGAGAATCTTTATTATTTTTTATGAAAGTTTATATTTTCATTTCATGAAAGTTCTCTTCCCTTAACAAAATCTGTGAGAAAGAAAATCATGGCCCTTTACTGCTGTCTGCTATTGCTTATATGATACTCACAGGTATACCTGGGTGTTTTGTTGAACATAAACACATTTCTCAAAACACCAACATCAGACAAGGTCACTCTATGACCATGAAAGTGCAAGGTAAAATAAGACCACTTTGAAATCATGTCTGAGCACAGACAAAAACAAGCACACTTTCCAAACCAGAAAGATGACTAAATGCCTACTATTTTGGTAAATGAGTGATACTTCTTTACCAGCTACAGTTTTAGCCCCACTGCATCCCTTGTGCATCCTATATAAAAATCACTGTGTTCCAATCACAGAGTTACTGCTGCTCTCTGACAGAACCTAATCCCTATTTACTTAAACCCTCCCAGAGTAAATTAATGCAAGCTTAAATCCCATAACAAGTTTTTTTCACTGAAATATCCTCACAATTCCCCATGGTGTGCTTTCACCTCATTGCAATGAAGCAAGAAAGTTTAAAGAGACTCAATGGTAAGTGTGTTTCTGGTAGTTTTTGGAAGGCATTGACTCATGTGTGTCATGGTGCATTTTATCTTGAATTAAGACTAATCAAATTTTGTTTTGTAATATTTATCAAAATTTACCAACAGGCTTTGAGAGTACTGGTTTCAAAAAGGATGGATCTTAACAATCCCTTGACTTATTTTCACTAATGATGTATATAGGTATAGGAATGCGTTGTTACTCTATTTGCAAAGAAATATGAAAAACATAGAATTTAAACTAATTTTGGGAGACTTGGTTAATTGTATATTGGTGACACTGTTAACTGATATTAATTTTCTAGTCTTGATTTCCACTAACATACTGCCAATATTCACAACTGGTTGATTATTGACTTTCTCCCATGTGCACCCTACCCTATTTCCAAAGAACTAGGACAAACACTTTAGAATTCACTAGTTCCCTGTAAAGCTGAAAAGATATTAGAATTACACATTTACCTTTTAAATTTTTAGTAGCATAATCTCATGGATCAGGTGAAACCAATTTAATGAAAATTTGGAGTGTGACAAAATCTGGCTTGTAAGCCTTTTAAAGGAAGAAGGGTTTGATGTGCTGGGAGGGCAAAAGGGACAGGTTAAGTCTGGGTTTATTTCCTACCCTCAGAACATTTGGCCTGGATTTGTTAAAATGTTAAGAATGATGAATGAGCTGTAAATAGAAGATTTCTCTGACTGTGAGCCATAAACAACAGCCATAAATGGATTAGACCGAACAGCTGGGAGCAAAATTGTGGGCATTATGCAGGCACACGGAACCGACTGTGGACTGTAACTAGCATCCCACTCTATTGATTAGCAGTTCCACAGGCCGAAATAAAACCACCATAGTTAATTGCTAGAAAGAGGCACACACCCAGAAACAGGCAAGTTAAGGTGTCAGTCCTCCAGTTTGTTGCTCAAAGGCAGCATAATTTGTGTTTCATTATAGCACATTCACTGTAGGATTTATAAAGCTCAATCAAATACAACCTCCTCCCCAAAATACACCCCCCACATACTTCTTGGGTCTAGAAACATTTTATTACATATTGTTGCCTTCTAGTTAAGTATCAGTGTCTTTTCTAGCTAGGCCTATTCTGATTTGTAAGCATTCCAAAGAAAACACCCAGATTTTTATAGTGCAGTGCAGTCTGGGTAATATTGAAGGGTGTTTTTCAATATCAGGCCACCAATTTTCTCTACCATGTCAACATGGACTCCTTTAGCTTTTTACACGTTTTTACTCAAACAGAAATTGTAAGAGGAACAATCCCATAAACCACAGGTGGCAAACACAAGGCCTGGGGGCAGAATGTGACCCCGCCCTGTTTTATCCAGCCTGGCACCTTGTTTCTACCTACATACAGCATGGAGCTCCTTGCCCCTAGTTAAGTAGTTACATTTATACAGTCCTAAAATAACATTTGGCCCTTTGAAGGAACCGGGAGGCTGATGTGGCCCCTGGTGAAAATGAGTTTGATGCCCAGGACATAAACTATACAAAGGGGAGATTAGGTGTACTTTGTTATTGTTATTTACACCTGAGATAAAGTGACAAGTGTTTGATAAGGGACTCTGTAGTTTCTCCTCCATTTAAGACTCCCAGCATATACCCTGGCTGGTGTGCTTCAGTGGATTAAGTGCCAGCCAGCAAACCAAAAGGTTGCTGATTCAATTCCCTGTCAAGGCACATGCAGGTCAGGTCCCTGGTAGGGGGTGTGGGAGAGGCAACCACACATTGATGTTTCTCTCCTTCTCTTTCTTCCTCTTTTCCCCTCTTCAAAAGTGAATAAATAAAACCTTTTTAAAAAAGGGAAAAATGATTCCCAGTGTATAATATACAGAATGTTTAGTTATGTTATATAATGCTATAGAAAAGGCTAATGAATTATTTAGTTTTGGGTTCTCTCACAGCCTTCCTATTTGATAAGGTAATACATCTTTTGAGACTTCATTATAATAGAAAACATGAGGGCTATTGGCTATTTCCCTTCAATACTTTTACCCTAGAGTGAATTGCATGTGTATGTGCTGGGATTATAGATCATGTGTACTATTGGCATTGGAGGAAATGGGTGTGTCTTGTCAATACAAAATGTGATGTAAACAAAATTTATTTCCAGTTATCATGCATGACTATACCTGGCTTCCTGCTACATTCTAGAATATACTTTCCCTTCTGCCATATTCCTGAAGTTTATACACTTGGAAGGCAAAGGCACTAATCATTTCATTGGTTTTGCACAGTCATTGATATATTCAACTTGATTTTTTAAGGCATGAGAGAGAAGTTCTTTGCCAGTAACCACAGCCACTCAACCTCCCTGACAATTTGATTTACAGCTCTGGCCTCTTGTACCCTACTCTCACAGCAAAATCATGAATGTGGGCACAGTAATCTGTGTTTCATTCAAAGAGTTAATATGTATTTATTGAGCATCTACTATGTGCCAGACAGGTTGCCACTTACAGACAGTGGACATTTTATTGGATTCATTATCTAAATTAAAACTTATTTAAGGTGCTAGTGTCTCCATCACACATTTGTTTCTTTTCAGAGTATTTTGATGCATGCAACCATTAGAATTTTTGTTTTAGGTTTTAAAGCAATATATGAGCCTTGGCAAAAATGCTATACACCTCTTAAAACCAGAGGGATGGGCTTTAAGACAGAGCTCTGGATAAATTACATTTTTCAGTTAGTGTCTGTGCCCATCTAAGAAGACCTTGGAAGAGTTAAACCCCTAAGAACTAACAATTTCCCCTAGACTAATGAATGCCTAGTTCTGTGATAAAGAATAACTTTACATGTAATATTATTTTATATTAGTTTCAGGTGTATGGCATAGAGTTCTGTCTAATGTTTCTAGTACCCACCAGGCACCATACATAGTTATTACAGTATTACTGACTGTATTTATTAAGTTGTAATTTATATACCCATGACAATTTTGTAACTACCAATCTGTACTTCTCAATCCCTGTACCTTTTTCACCCATCACCCAACCCACCTTCTGGCAACCATCAATCTATTCTGTGTATCTATGAGTCTGTTTCTGTTTCATTTGTTTCCTTATCTTGTTATTTAGATTTCACATGTAAGTGAAATCATGGTATTTGACTGACTTATTACACTTGTGTAATACCCTCTAGGTCTATCCATACTGTCCCAAATGGTAAGATTTTGTTTTTTTTTATGGCTGACTAATATTCTGTTTGAAAAGGCATAAGACAACTGAAACATTTATTTCAATAATAAATTAAACAAGTCCGGAGCACATAAAAGGGATGAATTTAGTTGTTGAATTGACTCCCCTGAGCAGCTGTTGGAAGTTTACCTCTCTTGCCCTGGTCAACTCTGTAATGGGTTGAACTGTGTACCCCAAGAACATATGTCCAACCCTAACTTCTAATACCTGGGAATGTGATCTTATTTGGAAATAAGGTCTTTTTCTTCAACATTATTTATTCATTTTTAGAGAAAGGAAAGGGAGGGAGAGAAATGTACGTCAATGTGTGGTTGTCTCTCATGCACCCCCTACTGGGGACCTAGCCCACAACCCAGGCATGTGCTCTGACTGGGAATTGAACTGACAGTCCTTTGGTTTGCAGGCTGGTGTTCAACATACTGAGCCACACCAAATAAGGTCTTTATGAATGTAATTTAATTAAAGATCTTGAGATGATAACATCCTAGATTTGAGGTGGGCCCTAAATCTCTTGACTGGTGTTCTTAAAAGAGAAAAGAGAGGGAGATTTGAGATGTGGAGAGACAGAGGAAAAGGCTTTGTGTAGGTGGAAGCAGGGATTAATGTGCTGAAGCCGCAAACCAAGAAATGCTGGCAACAACCAGAAGCTAGGAGAGAGGGGTGGAATGGATTCTCTCTCATGGCTAGGCATCCACACTGGTAACACCTTGATTTCAAGACACATTTCTGTCATTTTGAGGCATCAAGTTATGGTAATTTGTTTCAGCTGGCCTAGGTGACTATTACAAACTCCTACTTTTTATTTTATACAAAGTTTCCTTGGCAGGTATTGGGTATAACTGGAGAGTTCATATCTCTAAGTCACTCTATCCTTATTAGTTTTCTCCTCTGATGAGTAAATCTGATGACAATTTCTTATACTCTAAACTCTACTAGCAATTTGATTATTATGTGATTTTGACTGAATATAGGCATATCACAATGACAATTTATCTTTCCTTCTAATTGCTGTCACTATCAATCTTAGAAACATAGATCACCATATGTCCTGGGCATGATAACGCTTTTCTAGAGTGACTTTGCTCATCCATATATGCCACATATGAGGTCTGTCCAGAAGGTATCCAGACAGGTAACATGAAAAACAGAGACAGTTATTGAAGAAGATGCAAGATACAAGAGACACTGTACATATGGACTGAGGTCAGTCCCCTTCACAGTAGGCACCTTGGGACCTCATACAGTTCTCCCAGTCACCATCAACTGCCCCGTTGTAATTTCCTTAATCTCATCAACAGTCTGAAATCTCTTCCCTTTTGAAGATGATTTTAGTTTTGGGAAAAGGCAGAAGTCACAGGGTGCCAAATCTGGCCTGTAGGGGTGCTGAGTTCCCTGGGTGATTTGAAATTTCACCAAAAAATTCTGCAGGAGATGTGATGTGTGAGCAGGTACATTGAGGTGATGAAGCTGCCAATCATGAGTTGCCCATAGATGCAGCCTTCTGAATCATCCAGATAGTTTCTGCACATTGTTCAAGCTTAATGAAAAATCTGATGCAGATTCGACTTGTTGCTCTACTTACTCAGTTATTTTGAATGCAATGGCCACACAGTACACATGCTCACTTAAGGGCATCTACCACCCTGCTGACTAGTGCAGTGAAGTCATCATTGTTCACGCATGTGCATTCCAGTCCACTCTCCTTGACTTCCAGGTTACATCAATGTTGTGTAAACCATTCTCATGAAATATAATGAGCAAGTGTTTTCCTATAAGCGTTTTTCCTTACAGTTTTACTAGGAAATCTTTCTTTTAAAAGTATTTAGTTCTAGACTTCAGATATTGGTGAAAATTTTCCTTATAGCTGACTCAGTAAGTCTTGGGATTGGTAAATCAAGCTCTGACTCTTCTTTCTCATACAGTCTTTGATAATTTTAACAAAAATTTCAGGCTTTCTGGACCCTTTGATTATCTTTCCTTTTCTAGAGAACAGGTTAGAGAGAGGGAATTTATCTATAGTTTTGAGTGTACCTTTTTTTCCTGTAGTCTTTCTGTTTTACATGTTTTCCAGAGTGCCTGGCTTCATTCTTAACAAGTCTCAGATGTCTGTATTTTGTTTCTCACATTAACTTGGTATACTCTCATTTCAACAGGGAGCAAGAAACATGCCCAGTGTGTGATAATTTGGGTCAAATTTCCATACAATCTAGAGATATGTGCCATGAAGTACAAGGTTCCCTTCGGAGTTGTCTTCCTACTGTTCTCTTTTTTAAAAGATTTTATTTATTTATCTTAGAGGAGAAGGGAAGAAGAGAAGGGGAGAAATATCAATGTATGGTTGCCTCTCATGAGTCCCCTACTGGGAACTGGCCTGCAACCCAGGCACGTGCCCTGACTGGGAATAGAACCAAGATCAGTGGTTCGCAGGCCCATGCTCAATCCACTGAGCTACACCAGCCAGAGCCCTACTGTTCTCTTATAGCCAAAGCATGTTGACCTTCATGGTGAGATCCTTAGCTAGTTTTCAGAACATGAGCATTCAGGTTTCCCAGCTCCTTCTATCTAACTTAAGTCTTATCCTGCTGGGCTTCTCATAATGTGGGTAAGACTGTTACTGCCTCAACCTCCAAGTATCCAGAGTCATATTGGCCGGTCTTATCTGGAGCGTCTGTATATAAAATGGAAAAATGCACTTGGACCTTTTTACAATATTACCATAAAAGAAATGTGTTAGGGGATATAGAGAGATAAATTTATAACAGGTTGGCCAAGATCTATAAGCGAGAGTGATGTAAGAGGTCTGAATAAGTCTTTTCAATCTGTGAGAAGAGACTGAAAGTTGCAATGGTATATTTTGATTATAATATGGAGGATCTCAAAAACCAAGCAGAAGAATTTAGAATTAAATAACAAATGAGGGTATTTTTATCTATACTATATATCCTTCCGAATCCTTTCCAGAAAGAACGTAGGTAAACACTCATAACAGGGCAGTAAAAACAAATTTTGGAAGAGAGATCAAGAGATAGTTGTAACTGCTCCTCCCTTCTTTCCCTCAATTCTGCCCTAGCAATTTTTATGTTGTGTCACTATTTTATTCTCATCCATATCCTGAATTACCACTGAACATATCATATATTTACTTCTTTATTATTTCTTATGATGAGAATTTGAGTTGCATTAGAATCATTATTTCTGTTTATTTTGTTCTCTGGCTGTTCTCAGTGTCTAGAATGACACTGGGTAATAGTAAATGTCTAACAAATACTTGTTATTGAATAAATAAATATACTAGCAACAAGGACAGGAATTGCTCTAGATTATAGAGTGGTGAAAAAATTTAATAGTATATAGTGATGATGGTGGTTAGAATGTGTGAAACCCTATAAATAAGAGGGCACTTAACCTCATTCTGTCCTCACACAAGGCAAAAAGAGCCTGGTCCAGGGTGATAAGAATAAATGGAAGGGAAAAGGAGAATCCAGAATACATGGTGTGATCCCATCCTTGTTTTCTGCACAATAGCCTCTACTTTCACTGTCCTTCTTGCTTAAATGGATATAAGGGAAGGTAAGCATAATTAGCTCAGAATAGTTTCCACAACCTGCTTTTGGACAATATGCTGAGCATCATGATCTTTTATGAGTACCTTTCAGAATTATGATGTTGTGCTTTCACCATCTCCAACTTCAAAAAAAAAGCATGTTTCCCTGACACAAGAGGGATTCCAAAGAGCATTTCTGACTGAGACAAATAGACTATAAATAAAGTTAGATAAATGTGGTTCTAGAGCTGTTGCAACAGGGGGCATTATTGTTTGTAAGGCTGACACTCTGAGGGCAGTCTGAGGACATGCCTCCTTTCTCTCTCTTACTAGCAGACTAACAGTGTTAGGTAATGCAATTTGCAGGACCATTGTGAGCAGTGCAAAGGCAATAGTTGGGATTTTGGAGAAGGATCACGAAAAACAGACTCATCCATTTACAACTGAGTGCCTGCTCCTGTTGAATTTTCTTGCTCTGAATTCCTCAGCCAGGAACTTCTACCATTGAGTTAATGTTCCTGAGTTAGAAAAAATTTTCCTGGAATTGGAGGTATGTACATTTGCTTCTCTTCAGGAATAAATACTCACTCTTTGTTTTCTGTATGCCTCCTGAGTTGCTGATAATTGTTATGGGATCTCTATTATTTTCCCTGGCTGACCTACAGAGCAAAAGAATGAATGTCTTAAGGAAGTGAAATTAATAACTCCACTGCAATGCATTATGAAGATAAGCCAGTAATTGCAAGGTCAGATGGGCACACACAGATAAATTGTTAGCTGGTTATACTATAATGGAAGAGCAGATATTTTACATAAGTTTATGAGTAATGTTTCTCATAATACAGGAGATGTATTATCCCAGAAAAACTCCCCCCTCAACCTGAGACTATCAGCAATCACAATAATAAAATATTAATAACAAATTGAAAATCTATCAGAAGTTGCCCTGGCTGGTGTAGCTCAGTGGATTGAGCACGGGCCTGCAAACCACACGATCATGGTTCGATTCCCAGTCAGGGCATATGCCTGGGTTGCAGGACAGTTCCCTGCAGGGGACTCACAAGAGGCAACCATACATTGATATTTCTCTCCTTCTCTCCTTCCCTTCCCTTCTAGAGATAAATAAATAAAATTAAAAAAATACATCTTAAAAAAGACAATTAAAAAAAATTGAAAATCTATCAGAAGTAAATTTCATAACTGACTATAATGAGTTTCTTTCTAATTTTGGAGGGGAGCTAAATGAACTCTTACTGACGGCACTAACAGAAGAATGTGTTTTATATGGGAGCCAAATCAAGATTACTTTGTCACAAAGGGTAAATTTGGAGAGGTGGTGGGTGGGAGAGAACAATAGGAAATTCAGATAATTCTCCTATTATCATATTAACTGCTATTTTAAGGGCTCTTTTTCTGTATAATCTTATATATTTCATATATAGAAATGACTGCATTTAGTTAACCTAGTTTTAGGGAAAAATGGTCTTTGAATGTCTTTTTTTCCTGTAAGCAACTGTATAATTATACCTTTATATTATAAGAGATTGAAGAATTATATTTATTGGTTCCCTAGCAACCAGAGGAGCTCTAGATTTTTCAGCTGGAGATCAAAAGTGGAATTCTTAACACAGAAGTAGAATCAGATGCCTAGTACTAAAAATAGTGCATGTGGTAATTTTGAGAGACAACTGGAAAAATTTTATCAATATATATTTTTTCTGATCAATATAAAACTATGTGGGAGGCACCTAGCACAAATCCAATTTTCAGCTGCTGTATATATCATCCACATTCAGCTTCTCTTCTTTGTGGTTTTAATTACTCACACTGAGATATCTGCATGTTTCAATACAACATAATTACATTTTTCAGGTATAAAAATAAAATTTAATACATTTAATACATTTGACTTTAATACAAATCAAAAGAACATAATTTAAGAGTAGTGTATATGTTGCTTTAATAAAGGTTGAATTTCATAATATTTTATACTTCAGGTGAATCTCCTACAGTGCTGCTCAGCTCACATTGAATATTTTCTCAGTACCATTTGTGATAAAAAACATTCATCAAAAGCCAGTTGATAAAGTTCTAAAATTAGATTATAGTGATGGCTGAAGCATTCTTTGAATATACTAAAAACTACCAAGCTGTACATTTTGAACAGAAAAATTTTATGGTATGTTAAATATATCTTAATAAAGCTGTTATCTTTTTTTCATAAAAAGCAGTTTTGTTCCTCAGCCCCTGTAGTCCTTATTTCTCCTTGTCTTACTCAGGATTGCCTTTAGAGGTAGCAACATCTTCTGACTGGCCTCATGGCCACTATCAGATTCCCTCATGAATCCTAAGTTTTCCAAAGTGAGATACAATGCATTCAGCTGATACCAGTCAACAACTTCTTTCAAAATTAAGCCTAACTGAAAGATATCTTGAGGCATTGAGGTCAGGATGAGTTTTAGATGTAATGGTCAGATCTTGATGTCTAACACTGGTTATAGAAATGACATGAAGATTGAGCATATGCTGTCCAGAGGCTTTGGGAAGTCCCTGTGCACAAAGTCAAAAATCCCTGCTGATGATATGCAACCAGTCATCTTGTGGTGAGATTTTATACACTCAGTCTTTCTTTCAAAAAACTCAAAGTCATTGTCCAAAGAGTAGTTTATCTGGCCATTAGTTTCACCAAAGTCAATGCCAGACTGTGGTTTGAGAAAAATGAATAGCAGCTTTCATTGAGTAATTTATTTATGTTATATGTATTGCTCTATAAAGTTCCAATTGAGGCAAATGGCCAAGGTCAGGATCAGTGTTATGATTTCTGACCACAAAAATGAGTAACATTATTTTATATAGTAATTAAATTCAGGATTGGTAGACTTCTGAATATGCCTGGTAGTATAGTTCCTATATTTCATAACTATTTTTTGTGTTTATACCCAAATGCCAACTACATTACTTTTAAAACGTCTTTTAAAAAAATTCCATGATTTGTGGATTAACCTTAATTTCCAATATGGTTATCTGAATGTGATTAACTGAAGAGATTATCTAAATCTCACAATTATCAATCCATTGTTATTCAACTGAATATTTTGTAAATGCCTAGTTAGAATGAGGTAGGGTGATAGGTCCTTTGCTGGATTTACATATGAGCCCTAGCTTGTGTGGCTCATTGCATTGAATGCTGGCCGGCAAATCAAAGAGTCGCTGGTTCAATCCCCAGGCTAGGGCACATGCCTAGGTTGTGGGCCAGGGCCCTGATAGGGGGCACCGGGGGGAGCAACCACATATTGATATTTCTCTCCCTACTTCTCTCTTCCTTCCCCTTTCTAAAAGTAAATAAATAAAATCTTGAAAAGAATTTACAGATGAGCTACACAGGAATCCTGCCATAAAGGCGAAATTTGTAGATGATTTTTAATACAAAGCAGAATCCAATAAATGCACAGTAAGGGAGGTAAACCACATATTTGGATTTCAAAGAATCACAGCTGGTTGAGAATAAATTATTTGAAAAAAATAAGTAACATTTCTATTTAATTTTGAAAGCTATATTACACTTTGACAAATGGAAATGAGGTAGAGAAAACGTTCCAGATATAGGGAGCAACAAAAACAAAGGCAAATAAGTGGAAAAGAAGTAAGCGTGGTACTCACTAAATGCCATTGGCTATTTTTAAATATATTTTATTGACTAGGCTATTATAGTTGTCCCACTATTTACCCCTTAGCTCCACTCCATTCAGTACCCTCCTTTCCCTCCAGCAATTCACCCTCATTAGTTCATGTCCATGGGTTGTGCATGTAAGTTCTTTGGCTTCTCCATTTCCTTATACTATTCTTAACATCACCCTGTCTACTTTGTACCTACCAATTATGCTTCTTAATCCCTGCACCTTCCCCCCATTTGACCACTTCCTCTCCCAGCTGATAACCCTCCACATGATCTCCATATATATGATTCTGTTCCTGTTCTGGTCATTTGCTTAGTGTGTTTTTATTTTTTAGATTCAGTTGTTGATAGTCATGAGATTGTTGTCATTTTAATGTTTATAGTTTTGATCTTCTTTTTCCTAAATAAGTTCCTTTAATATTTTACATAATAAGGGCTTGGCGATGATGAATTCTTTTAGCTTTACCTTGTCTGGGAAGCACTTTATCTGCCCTTCCATTCTAAATTATACCTTTGCTGGATATCTTGGAAGATGGCGGCGGAGTAGGACAAAGGATTTCACTTCTCTCCACGCACCGGAGAAGGACCTGGCTGATCTGTGGAGGAGCACAGCAGATGCCCAATGGGGACGCAGCATATAGGAAGGCAGGACTCCAGAGAGTGTAGCGGACACTGAATGACCAGAGGTTGAGGAGAGAAGACTGTGGATCAACAAGGTATGAGAGAGCGGCATAGAGGTGGCGACAGGCCCTCGCCAGGCCACGCCGGGGCCCTGGCCGGCTGCCCGGTCTCTGAGAACCGAGGGTGGGCAACACCAACTCTGGGAGAAAACTGGTCACCGGTGCCCCCACACCCATCTGGCAGGGAGCAAATTGGAAAACACCATAAGAGATCTGTCTACCAGTAGTGGCAGAGAGAGGAGTGAGCATTCAGAAGCAAACCAGGAAGCTCTGATAACCCATGGAGTCAGGTTGCCGGCTTGGGAGAACTGAGAGTTGCCAGAGCATTCCCTTGCCCAAACATTCCCTGCTTCGCGGGGACTGTGCCGACACTCGAACAATCTCGGGGAATCTCGGGCTACTAGCAGGACATCTAGAAGTCAGTCAGTGTGAGCTCCATCCCTACTCACCCTGAGAAGACCAGCTCCATCCCTGCTCAGCCAGCTCAGACTAGGAGGCACCAGGAGTCAAGCCATGGCCTTCAGATTGGGTGGTTGCGGGTCACCTGTGCCTCCCAGGCCCAGCTGGTCCGTGCCGGACCTCGGCCGGAATGACCGCGGGGCGCATGCGCCCTCCCAGCCCTCGCGGGGCCAGCCTCGCTGGCCCTCAGCTTGACCGACCGCTAGTCGCCTGTGCTTTCCCGGCAGCGTGAGGTCTGCCCGGGATCTTGGCTTGAGGAATTGAGAGTCCACCGGGCAATCCCTGTGGCACGGGACCTGCACTGGCTCTCAGTCTCGGGGAGTCTTGAGCTGCTGGCTGGGCCTCTGGAAGAGAGCCAGTCGCCAGCTCCATTCCTACTCAGCCAGGGCAGACAGGGAAACACAGGGAGTCAGGCTGTGGCTATTGGTTTGGGAGAATTGTGAGTTGCCCTGTGTGTTCAGCCACAACACAGGGAAGGGTCCGCACCCAAGCCTATGAGAGCAGAAAGCCTGGCTAGGAGCATGCGCCCCCACGGAGACTAGGGCTGGAAAGCCTGGGAAACTCTGCTCTCAATAGGGCGCAGGAGAGCAGCACCAGTCTGTAGCTTGGGGAGGTACCGGCGAGACCAGTTGAGCTTACCATGGTGCGTGAAAAGCCACACTAACAGCCCCTCAGGCTGCTGCAGCTAGTGAGACCAGAAGAAAAGGTTTGACCAGCTGGAAACCAACAAGAGGAGTAGTAGAAGCGGAGAACACCAAGATACCTGCAGGAGACTGGACCACTGAATTTCACAGGTATCCTACCACAGAAGTTCACACCATAAACTCAGGGTACCAGAACAGATCAATCTAAGAAGCTGAGGCCAACAAGAAGAGCATCAAAAACAATGGGAAGATAAAGAAACAATCCCCAAATGAAAGAAAAGGAGGAAGTCTCAGAAAGAATCTTAGATGAAATAGAGACAAGTCAACCCTCAGATATTGAATTCAAAGCACTGGTTATCAGGAAATTCAAAGAGCTTACAACGAGCTACCAGAAACTACAGGGTAGCTACAATGAACTCTCTGCAAACTATATCAACACGAAAAAGGAAAGAGAAACCATCAGCAAAGGCCAAGAGGAAATGAAAAATACAATTTCTGAACTGAAGAACACAGTAGAAGATATGAAGAGTAGGACTGATGAGGCGGAGGACTGCATAAGCGAGCTCGAAGACAGGGTGGAAAGAATCTCCCAGACAGACCAGGTAATGGAAGAGAATCAAAAAAATGAGGAGAGCCTAAGAGAAATGCAACACAACATGAAATGTAATAATATGCGAATAATAGGAATACCAGGAGGAGAAGAAGAACAAGGGATAGAACACCTCCTTGAAAGAGTAATAACGGAAATTTTTCCTAAGTTGAGGAGAGAGAAAGTCACGCGAATCCAGGAATTGCAGAGAGTCCCAATTAAGAGGAATCCAAAGAGGCCTACTGCAACACACATCATCATTAAAATGCCAAAACTCCAAGACAAAGAGAAAATCCTAAAGGCAGCAAGGGAGAAACAGGAAGTGACATACAAGGGGGTTCCAGTAAGGTTGGCTACTGACTTCTCAACAGAAACATTACAAGCAAGAAGAGAATGGCAAGAAATATTCCAAGTAATGAGAAACAGAGGCTTACAACCAAGGCTGCATTATCCAGCAAGGCTCTCAATCAAGATAGAAGGCGAAATACAGAGGTTCCAAGAAAAAAGAAGTATAAAAGAATATGCCTCAAAACCGGCACTACAACAATTACTAAAAGGGCTGCTTTAAGGAAAGGAAGGAAAAGAGAGAGATGGAGAGGAAGGCAGGTACACAAATGGCAACGAAATAAGTACCTTTCAATAATAACCTTACATGTAAAAGGATTAAATGCACCAATTAAAAGACATAGAATAGCTGAATGGTTAAGAAAGCATGACCCACACATATGCTGCCTATAAGAGACCCACCTCAGGTCAAAAGACCACCACAGACTAAAAGTGAAAGGGTGGAAACAAATTTTCCAAGCAAATGGACAAGAAAAAAAAGCCGCGGTATTAATTCTCATATCAGACAAAATAGACTTCAAAAAAAGGGCCATAAAGAGAGACCCAGAATGTCACTTCATAATACTCAAGGGAAAAAACCACCAAGAAGACATTAACATCATAAATATATATGCACCTAACTCAGGAGCACCCAAATATATAAAGAAAATCCTAGAGGACCTCAAGAAAGATTTGACAGCAACACAATTATAATAGGGGATTTTACCACCCCACTGTCAAACATGGAGAGCTCTTCCAAACAAAATATCAACAAAGATATTGCAGCATTAAACGACACTCTAGAAGAAATGGACCTAATTAATATATATAGAGCCCTCCATCCCAAAAAAGCTAAATACACATTCTTTTCCAATGCACATGGAACATTTTCCAAGATAGATCACATGATAGGACGCAAAACAATTATCAACAACTTCAGGAAAATAGAAATCATACCAAACATCTTCTCTGATCACAAGGGACTGAAATTGGAAACCAACCCCATGGGAGAAAACTAAAAACACTCAAAAAGATGGAGATTGAATGGTATGCTATTAAACAAAGAATGGGTCAAGATTGAAATTAGGGAAGAAATAAAAAACTTCTCGAAACTAATGAAAATGAACTCACAACAAACCAAAACTTGTGTAACACAGTGAAGGCATTCCTGAGAGGGAAGTTCATAGCAATACAGGCTCACCTGAAGAAGATAGAAACATTTCAAACAAAAAAATTAACCCAACACCTGCAAGAACTTGAGGAAGAACAACAAAGACAGACCAGAGCAAGTAGAAGGAATGAAATAACCAAGATCAGAGCAGGACTAAATGACATAGAGACTAAAAGCACAATTCTAAGGATCAATGAATCTAGGAACTGTTTTTCTGAAAAGATAAACAAAATAGACAAACCTTTAAGTAGGCTCATCAAGAAAAGAAGAGAGAGGACCCAAATAAATACAATCAGAAATGAAAGAGGAGAGATTACAACTGATACCACAGAAATAGAAGAGATTGTAAGAAATTACTATGCAGAACTGTATGCCAAGAAATTTGAAAACCTGGATGAAATGGACAAATTTCTAGAAAAATATAATCTTCCAAATCCCAATGAAAAAGAAGCAGAAAACCTGAACAGGCCAATAAGAGCAGATGAAATTGAAGAAGTAATCAAAAAATTCCCATCATGCAAAAACCCTGGACCAGATGGTTTCACAGGAGAATTCTACACAGCATTTAAGGAAGAGCTAACCCCTATTCTTCACAGACTATTGCAAAAAATCCAAATGGAAGGAAAACTCCCCAACTCTTTTTATGAAGCCAGCATCATCCTACTTCCAAAGCCAGATAGAGACACAACAAAGAAAGAAAATTTCATGCCAATATTGCAGATAAACATAGACGCTAAAATTGAGGAATATTATTGAGGAATATTGAGGAATATTGAGGAATATTTTATTCCAATTGAGGAATAAAATATTGGCAAATCACATCCAATAATACATCAAAAAGCTCATACACCACGACCAAGTGGGATTCATCCCAGGGATGCAAGGATGGTTCAATATTCGTAAATCAGTAAATGTAATACACCACATAAACAAAAGCTAACACAAAAACCACGTGATTATATCAATAGATGTGCAAAAAGCTTTTGATAAGTTACAACACCCATTTATGATAAAGGTACTCAGAAAAATGGGAATAGAGGGAACATTCCTCAATATAATTAAGGCCATATATGAAAGAGCTACAGCCAACATCATACTCAATGGGGAAAAACTAAAAGCTTTCCCACTAAGATCAGGAACAAGACAAGGTTGCCCACTATCACCACTTCTATTCAATATAGCATTAGAAGTTCTAGCCACAGTCATCAGACAAGAAAAGGAAATAAAAGGCATCCAAATCGGAAAGGGTGAAACAAAACTGGCATTGTTTGCAGATTACATGATAGAGTACATGGAGAAGCCTATAACTTCTACCAAAAAACTTCTTGAAGTAATAAATGAATTTGGCAAAACAGCGGGATACAAAGTCAATATCCAGAAATCAAAGGCATTTTTGTATACTGACAATGAAAGAGAAGAAGCAGAAATCAGGAAAAAAATCCCATTTCATATACCAAAAAGAAAAATAAAATATCTCAGAATAAATCTAACCAAGGAGGTAAAAGACCTGTATGCAGAAAACTATACAACACTGAAGAAAGAAATCAAGGAAGACACAAATAAATAGAAACATATACCATGCTCATGGATTGGAAGAATTAAAATCATCAAAATATCCATACTACCCAAAGCAATTACAGATTCAATGCAATACCTATTAAAGTTCCAATGGCATATTTCACAGACATAGAACAAACACTTCAAAAATTTATATGGAACCATAAAAGATCCTGAATAGCAGCTGCAACGTTAAGAAAGAAGAACAAAGTAGGAGGGATCACAATACCTGATATCAAACTGTATTACAAGGCCACTGTAATCAAAACAGACTGGTACTGGTATAAAAACAGGCACATAGACTAATGGAATAGAACAGAGAGCCCAGAAATAAACCCAATTCTCTACAGTCAATTAATATTCAACAAAGTGGGCAATAACATAAAATTGGGTAAAGATAGCCTGTTCAACAGATGATGTTGGGAGAACTGGACAGCTACATGCACAAAAAATGAAACTCAAGCACCAACTTACACCATACACCAAAATTAATTCAATGTGGATAAAAGACTTCAATATAAGCCTTGAAACCAGTGAAGCCCTAGAGGAGAACATTGGCAGGAAAATCTCAGATATTCCACGCAGCAAGATTTTTACTGATACGTCCCCCAGATCAAGGGACATAAAGGAAATAATAAACAAATGGGATCTCATCAAACTTAAAAGCTTCTGCATGGCCAAGGAAAACAGTATCAAGATAAAAAGAGAAGCAATAGTTTGGGAAAACATATTCATCAATGACACCTCAGACAAAGTTTTAATCTTCAAAATATACAAAGAACTCACATGACTCCACTCAAAGAAGATGAGCAACCCAATTAAAAAATGGGCAAAGGACTTGAACAGACACTTCGTCAAAGAGGACATACAGAGGATCCAGAGACACATGAAAAGATGCTCAATATCGCTTGCTATCAGAGAGATGCAAATTAAAACCACAATGAGATACCACTTTACACTAGTGAGAATGGCTATGATAAACAAAGAAACTAACAACAAGTGCTGGAGAGGTTGTGGGGAAAGGGGGACCCTAGTTCACTGTTGGTGGGATTGCAGACTGGTACAACCACTATGGAAAACAGTATGGAACTTTCTAAGAAAACTAAAAATGAACGTGCCTTTTGACCCAGAAATTCCACTGTTAGGAGTATATGCTAAGAACCCTGAAACACCAATCCAAAAGAACCTATGCACCCCGATGTTCATAGAAGCACAATTCACGTTAGCCAAGCTTTGGAACCAACCTAAATCCATCGGTCAATGACTGGATCAAAAGACTATGGTACATTTACACAATGGAATTCTATGCTGCAGAAAGGAAGAAGGAGCTCGTACCCTTTGCAACATCATGGATGGAACTGGAAAGTATTATGCTGAGCGAAATAAGCCAGGCGTTGAAAGGCAAATACCATATCATATCACCTTTAACAGGATTCTCAACAAGAAAACAAAGAAGCAAGCAAAATGTAACCAAAGACACTGTAATGCAGAAGGTGCTGACAGGGTCCAGAGGGGATAAGGGAGAGAACTACAGGGGAAAAGGGGAAGGACTCACATGAACAAGTATATAAGACACATGGACAATAACTAAGGTGGGGGCCTGAGATGGGAGGGACGTGGGGAGCACTGGGAGGGCAGGGCTGGGAATACAAGAAAGAGAACTGTACTTCAACAAGAGTTAAATAACAATTTAAAAAATAAATAAATAAATTATACCCCTGCTGGATGGAGTAATCTTGGTTTTAGTTCCTTGATTTTTTTTGTCACTTTGAATACTTCTTGCCAGTTCCTTCCTGCCTGCAAAGTTTCTTTCAAGAAATCAGCAGATGGCCTTATGGGGACTCCTTTTTAGGTAATTAACTGCCTTTCCTTGACGCTTTTAATATTCTCTCTTTATCTTTCACTTTCGGTGTCTTAATGTTGATGTGGTCCAATTAATTTTGATGTCGTTTTGGTGTGGTCCTCTTTGGGTCCAACTTGTTTGGGGCTCTCTGTGCTTCCTGGATTTGTATGTCTATGTCCTTCAGTAAATTAGGGAAGTTTTCTTTCATTATTTTTTTCAAATAAGTTTTCAATTTCTTTCTCTTCCTCTTCTCCTTTTGCCATCCCTATGATTTGGATGTTGGCACATTTGAGCATGTCTCAGTGTCTTCTTATACTCTTCTCATTTTTATTTTGAATTCTTTTTTCTTCTTTCTGTTCTGGTTGAATGTTTATTTCTTCCTTATGCTCCAAATTGTTGATTTGAATCCTGTGGGTTTTCCTTTATTTCACTTAGTGTAATTTTCATTTCTTCTTTTATGTTTTTGCCATACTCAGTGAATTCTCTGAGCATCCTGATCACCAGTGTTTTGTACTCTGCATCTGATAGGTTAGCTATCTCCATTATGTCCAGTTCTTTTTCTGAGGTTTGTACTGTTCTTTCATTTGGGCCATATTTCTTTGCCTCTCAAATTTGGCAGCCTCCCTGTGTTTGTTTCTGTGTATTCAGTAGAATGGCTTTGACTCCCTGTCTTAGCACACCTGTTAGGTTGTAGTTGGCAGAGGCTTAGGTAATCATCAGGATGGGACAACTTGCTTCACCACTTTGTGGCTCTGTGTGGCAAGAGTGGTCAGAGTGTAGATAATGCTGCTGCCTGGCTTCTGGAGGATTGCCTGGCACTCACCTGTTTCCAGTCTCTTCACCTACTTAAATATGTGACTGGCACTCTTCTAGCTGTTGTTCTGGTGGTGACTCCAAGTAGGTGGGTTTGCATACGTTTTAAGTCTGTGTGAGCCTTTTAAATGGACTATTCTGAGAAACTGGTGGTTTCTTCTGTCACCCCAACCCCCACTGGTTTTTATAGCTAGAAGTTATGAGGCTTTATCTTCCTTGTGCTAGAACCCTGGGCTATGTGTTCTGGCCTGTGACTGGCTCCCAAGGTATCCCTACTGATCTATATCTACCACATGTGAACCTGGAAACACACCACACTGCATCCTCTCTGACAGGACTCCACAACTCCACCTTTCCTACCCATCTAGATGAATGGCTCCTTTAAATCCTTGGTTTTAGACTTCCATACAATTTGATTTTCTGTCAGTTCTGTGTGTTTTCTGTTATGAGGTTAGTTGTAATTCTTCTTGTTGTTGGAGGAGGAGAGGAAATGTATCTACCTATACCTTCATCTTGACTGGAATTGCCACTGGTTATTTTATATATTTTTTTAATTTAAAATATTTTATTGTTATTTAGTTATAGTTGTTTGTATTTCTCCCTACTCCTCCCCCACCCCCTTCTGACCCATCTCCCTCCCTTGCTTCCACCCTCTCCCTTGGTGTTGTCCATATGTTCTTTCTTTGAAAATACATTTTATTGATTATACCATTACACTTGTTCTATTCCTCCTATTCATTCCCCTCCACCTGCACACCCCCACCCCCACCATTCTCCCCCCCCTTAGTTTATAACCAAATGTCTCAAGTTCTTTAGATTCTATATTTTCCCCACTATTCTTGCCCCCCATCTATTTTCTACCTACTGTCTATGCTATTTTCTGTACCTTCTCCCCCCTTCTCCTCCTCCCCCTCCCCTATTTCTAATCCTCCATGTGTTCTTCATTTCTATGGTTCCACTCCTGATCTAGCTGTCCTCTTGGTTTGCTTTTGTTTTAGGTGTGGTTGTTAATAACTGTGTGTTTGCTGTCCTTTCACTGTTGATATTTTTCATCATCT